>NC_090056.1:7617516-7636448 GCF_038355195.1 Osmerus mordax
GTTATCATGCTAGCAAAGAACCAATCAACACATTTGATGTAACATACAGTCACACATACAGGAATCCTAACAAGATAGCAATTTCTTGTTTCAAACTGTAATATCTCACCATTTCTCAAACTAAATCATTTAATAAACTAATGGGGTTAACTCACATGGTGTTATTGACCCAAATGGAAGACATTTCCTAACTGCTTTAAAAGTGCAGGAAACAACATTTCACCTCAGACTAAAACATAAAATGTTAGACTTCTTTACGGAAAGGTTTGGCAAATGCAACGTTGACATTCTGATACATCGTTAAAATCATGTCGCAATTATGGGCTGATTATAGGGTGCTAAAAACTGACCCCATAAAGAGACGCTTATCTAGAAGTGACAGGTGTGTGGGAGTACAGTATTTTGCTTGTCATGCACACACACATGGACACACTCCAACACGTGTACACACGCAAACACATACACCAAATATGTTTTGGACAGTACAGATTTTCACATACCACACCAGCCCATTCATTCATTCAAAATTGTGTTTGTGTATGCATGTGTGAGTGTGTGTGCGTGTGTATGAGTGCTGCATGGACCTAATTGTCAACTGTGTTTATGAGGTTTTTGAGTTACGCCCTTTAATAAGACAACGTAAAGGGCCCTGGCTTCTTCCAGTACCTCTTTTTGTGAGTTACAGGGCACACCACAGACTCTGTGCTCATGAAGGTGTCAGCTCCCTATTAGGCACCCTCAGCTGATTTATTCATTTTATAAGTGTGTGTGTTTGTTAGCCTATGTGTGTGTATGTGTGTGTGTGTTTGTGTATATCCTGAGCTCACTGGCTTGGCAGTGACATTTACACTGGGTTATATAGTCACACAGAGAGCTGTGACTGACAGACCATAATTGCACCAACAAGGTTTTTTTTTATCTCTTCGCTGGGGGGTGACAGCCATCCAGCCTCCTCAGTCTGTACTTAACCTCTAAAGTAAGGGACTGATCGTATTCACCCCCACCTCCAGCCCCGGATCCCCCCGCTCCCCCGGTCTTTTACCCCCAGGGACAGGCTCTCTCCAGGGGGAAAGGGTCTTGTGGCAGTTCCTTTCTTTTGTGTTTCTGGTACTCTGTGCCAAGTTAAGTCTAATGATTTATACATACCGAAGGCAGTACTGAGCCTGTGTGTGTGTGTGTGCAGGTGTGTGTTTTCTCCCATGCATAAATGTGTGTTTCCGAGCTATAGGGTTAGAGCTTCAGGGTTCGAAGGCGCCAGCAACTCTTAATTCATTGGGGGGTGTTTAGCCTGTGGTAGCCATGGGCTCACCCAGGTTATGTGGGATTCAAACAGTTTAATGATAGTAATGATGGTTCTATTGTGTGTGAGCCGTTGTGAATTAAACAGGCTCTGAGACTGTTCCTTCATATCCGCTCTTTATTGATTCCTGTAATTTCCCCTCCAGCCTGAGGGAGAGAGAAGCTCTGTGCTCTTTAGTTTAATTCACCAGGGAATACCAACAACTGTATTTTCCTCTCGGCTCCTCTTCTCTCTTCTCCTCTTCTCCTCTTCTCCTCTTCTCCTCTCCTCTCCTCTCCTTCCTGACCTTTCCATCTTCCTCTCCTCTCCTCTCCTCACCAGGGGGCACCTCTTAAGGCTCTACCAGACTTCTGTGTCAGAACTCAGAAGAGGAATAATCGTTTTATTTCAATTTGGCACACATGTGTTGCCTCTGATACATCCCCACCCCAGAATTCCAGCGTCTCCGGGAGGCCAGATCAGCAGTGAGGCGAAGAACCACGCAGAGTGAGACTTCCCCTCCTCTGGAAAGACTGATTAAAGAGAGAGAGGGGGAATGGGAGAGAGAGAGAGAGAGAGAGAGAGAGAGAGAGAGAGAGAGAGAGGGATCTCCCTGTGGAGCTCTACTGATTTGCTCCCTCCTGGTCCACCTCGTGGGAATTTGAGTCACTTACTTTGCAAGCACAACTGTACAGTTCCTGGACGAAACGATGCCACAGCTGTAGTCCACAGAGTCTTCGCCCCGGGGCCGTGCAGAGAGCTTGAGCTTTTAAACAAAGCCTCCTGTCAGCCCACTCAACCCTCACTGTGGCCTGTGGCCTGCAGTGGGCATACTGGCAATATTCCATGGCTTTTCACACATGTGAAGGATTTAGGATGTAACTGCAGCTGTCCGCAAGGGTGTGTGTGTGTGTGTGTGTGTAGTGTGTGTGTGTCATCATCTCCATCTGAGAACATGATCTGTGTTGACTGTTGTGGTCAGTAGCTGTTTTCACTCTCAGAAGAGGTGTGGTATTGGATCTCAATCTAGCCTGACAGCTCTCTATCAACTCAACAACAAACAGGCCCACAGCTTACTGGGTATGTGTGTCTGATTGTGTGAGCGTGCGTATGTGTGTTTGTGTGATTGAGAAAGAGTCTAAAAGATAGAAAAAGTAAATGCGAGCGACAGAGTGAGGTGAAAGCACGAGGAGAGAGAAAGGAGAAATGAGAGAGAAAAGACAGAACAGCAGGCCGATTCTCTACTCAACGTGTTTGGACTAACTGGCTATTTCTATGTGTGTGTGTGTGTGTGTGTGTGTGTGTGAGTGTGTGTGTGTGTGTGTGTATGCGTGGTATGCGTGTGGTGTGTGTGAAGAGAGTAGCTCTAATGAGACCAGTGGTCATGCAGAGTAGCAGTAGGAAGGTCTAAATGGTGTCTCAGCGAGAAATCCTTTCAGCTCTCTTGCCCCTGAGTGGATCTCAGTAACTTCAGTCTGGTCACTCTAGTTTACACTAGATGGCGAGTGGACCACCCTCCCACACCTCCACAGGCACACACACAAGCAAACTGCAGCCCACATGAAATCTATTTGGTGGAGAACTCCAGTCATCTACAGTACTTTAAGGACAACCTTAAATTACATATATTACTGTAACATGTCAACTGTATGTCTGAATATTGTTTGGTTGGTTGGTTTTATTTTGAAATTATACAGGGACCCCCTAACTCTAACAGGGTTTTTGACAGACATCTCAGGGTACACAACTTAAACATACCACTTGTGAAACTGGATCATTGTAAACTAATTCTAGTTCTTTGTTTGACACAATTGTAGCTGATTACAGGGTTGGCCACCCATCTGTTGAGAAACTCCTGCATTCACACCTATCTGCACCCATCAATTTTCTCTGGAGTGAACCATTCTGAGGTAATGGCCTTGCTGAAAATATCTGAGAAACTTGACAAGTACAGGCATGTAGACAAATGTAGCTTCGACACATCTGCCCCAAGTGCACTGTTTGCAAAATAATGTCACGGTGGCATTATAAGTTATATCTCCATGGCAACAACAACCATGTCAACCTCAGTGATGAGGGAAGCTGCTAGATGAAGAACATTTAGCATTGGAGTTCACTTGAAACATAAATGGGTGTGTACAGATAGGTGTGTGTGCTTGTTTGTGCGTGTGAATTTATTTGTGTACGTCGGCAGTTTAACACAACATAGACAGGCTTAAATCTATACTTCATTTCTGAGAAGCTTATCCTTAGCCTAGGGTTGAGAGGTATGATTTAGCAGTGTGAGAGGTATTTATGCAGAACATTTCAATACCAGCAGATACTTATCTGTTTCAACTGTCTACCGCTTAGCTCACCTCACCTTGGCGCTAAGCCCTCAACCAATCAAAGGGAGAAATCAACAGTGGTAAAGCCCCCAAAACATGCTAATTTATGCTAATGCTAATCCAGTTAGAATTGACATGCCAATTATAGCCAATGAACCAATCAGAAAAGACCAGATCAGAATGATAGACCAGAGGAAGGTAACTTTTCTCTACACCCAGTCATCAAAAAGAAGAGCACACTATTCGTTGCAGGAGACAGGGGAATGTTATTGTAACCTTAACCTTTCTTTATCTAGGCTGGTTAGCAAAGAATAACTGATTAGCGACCGGACACAATGCAAGACAGTCAGACATGGGAAGGGTTGTGAAAATGCACACTGACACACATCAAACATCTCCCATCTCAGTTACAGACCCGGGTCTTTGTCCTCTGCACGGTTCACTCCATATGCAGTTTTGCTTGAATACATTGAGCTCTTTTCTGCACCACCCACAGTCTCAGGCTGGGGTTGATGTTAGCAGCACAGAGCATTCTGCCACGCTGCACTTGTTTTACCTTCTCCATGGTAATCGAGCCATTTGAACGAATGGCATCGATTTCCTTGAGTTCTCACCCATCTCAAACCTGTTCCTGAAATGTTTTCACACTGATGGCAGATCCAGCACATCCTCTGAAGACCTGGTTTCTCAACCACAGGCTGCAGACTTTCTCAGCTAGAGAAGGATGAGTGTGAAAGGCTGCTTGACCTCTTGTGTCAGGGCCTTGCGGAGCACAGGGTGCTGTGGGGGAGAAGACAAGCTTAATGATGGCTCCAAGCCCACCCCAGCTGAGCCCTGAGTGTGTGTGTGTGTGTGTGTGTGTCAGCTCAGGGTTAACTACTAAAGGCAAGGATTCAGAGGCAGGTCTTCAATGGGTGAAGAGATTGTCATCTCCACTTAGTAGTTTCCATGGAGATTGATCTATAACCCTAAGATTGTTCTTTCCCCGCTCTGGCATTGGTGGTTGGTGGTTCCATCTTGTAAGCGGGTTTCTTTGCCTGTTTAGTACAACCTTTGATGACCAAACACCTTGCATGATTATACACATACCTGGTGCAGTGTGCTGTGCACTTCTTTCCACAGCCTACACATGACATCTATTTCCTTCATTCTATTGGCTGTCAGGGTTTATACAGGAAGTTGTCGGACCATCAGGACCTAGAACCCACACAGCAGGAATGGCTGACCTCTTTTTGCCACACACTCACTTACTCACTCACTCACTCACTCACTCACTCACTCACTCACTCACACATGCACACACACACACACACATACACACACACACACACACACACACACACACACTCTATCTCTCTTTTTGGGCTATTTGAGTTAGGATGTTTCAAAGGCAGATTGAAGTTGGTTTGAATCCAGGGCAGCCATCCACTGGCCCACCTCTCCCTCTGCCTCTGTGCCAGTTACAGGTGTAAGACTGCTATCTGGCCCACCCAGCCCAGTACCAGCCTGTAACCCAGGGATGCCCCCACACCACCAGGAGACACTGTTCTTTGGGGAAATCTCTCTCTCACACCCTCTCTCACACATAGACACACATGCACATCGCAAAACACAATGTAAGCTCACAAATGCACAGTCTTACCCCATGACACCACTGACAAGGATTATCACATATTCAGGTTATTTAGAGGAAACGGTGTTTGATAAGTTTGAATATTAATGAAGAAAGATGAACATTTTAGACATAAGTGAATTATTCCCAAAGGAATTGAAGTTGCAGAGTTTGGTAGGATGCAAATTGTTGGCAAAGTTACACAGTGTGAAGAGGTTTTAACTGCTGGAAGTGGGGCACATGAAATTGGGGAGAATTGCTTTTTGCCTGTGGTTAATGGATACCCCAATGACTTGTATGCCTGGAGTTGTGTGTGTGTTGTGTGTGTGCGTGTGTGCGTGTGTGCGTGCATGTGTGCGCATGCGTGCGTGTCCCAAAGCTGAAGACCACCATGAACCAGATATGTAATTTTTAGATTTTCTGTTTCACTGGAAAATATAAAGCCTCTCCACGCACACACACACACACACGCACACACGCACGCACACACACACACACACACACACACACACAGTCCAAAATAGTCAACCAGTTATGTTGTTTTTGCAGCTTTCCAGCAGGGGAGCCCAGAAACAGAAAACGTCAGGCGTCAGGGGAGCGAGACTGTTTCACTAGTTCCTGGGAAATGGTTTTTATTTCAGCTTTTTATCTGCAAGTCAGACATCTATTTCCAGAAAACAGGGACAGTACCTTTATCCCCTTGACTTTATTTGGTAAGACATATAGGTTTACTGCTCTCAGATGTCCAACATACCCGCTTTGCCCCCACAATTTCCTGGTACAGCATATACCCAATGGAAATGAATCAATTAATTGCAAAGATGAAACATAGCATCACACACCAAGTTCTTTCTCCCTCTTGCTCTCTGCGACTGAAAATAGATTTATTTGACCTCCTTTCATGATCTCTCTTGATTTTATATCTCTCACACATCTCTCTTTGAACTTCAATTTGAAGTTTGTATTCAAATGAATGTCCATGTAATTCTACACATGAAGCCTGCGAGCATGATCTGATAGGGAGGAAGTCACGTAGACTGACATCCACACACTGATCCAGGGTCGGTTCAACAGTCTGTTCATTAGAGGGGTTAATGGTTTCGGGAGGGAAAGACTGATCTTAGATCAGCTGCTTCAAGCTACATCTATGGCTCCACACATCCAGCGGGTGTCAGACATGAGATGGGCTGTGGAGAGGATCAGACCCACAGGGTTAATGGACTGGTCAGACAAACAGAGACTTATGGAAACGATGAGAAAGAGAAAATGAAAGAGAGAATATGCGAGAGAGTGAGAGCGAGGGAGAGAGAGAGAGGGAGACATATAACGAGAGTGATGTCAGTGTCGGATGACTAACATGGAGATGGTGCCTCCTCTGATAAACCATGCGTTGTGAAATGGCTGTGTGTGGAGACTCACAGTACTGGTACGACCCTGGAAGTGTCTCACAGACTTTCAGCAGAGATTCAAGCCTTAGCAAGCTCTAGCCCAGACCGATCAGGCAATCCTCATGTTCTACTTAAAAAATATTGACTCGAACATTACCTTAGGTGGGAGGTACTGCATTCAACTCAAATATGTTACAACTAAAAGCTCCTCAATGGCGTTTTTTCACCTAACTTGCAGAATGAGTTATTATCATCGTCACTGTGCTGCATGACCACATAATTAAACACCATATACTATAAACTATCTGCTGTGAATATCAAATGCAGCTCTGTTGATAAGTAAAGCCATGATCTGTAAGGGTCAGGGTAAATCAATCGTTTTTTTGTACACATCTGATCTCTGTCACGGACCCTTCAAATGAAGGTTCCCAGCGGGAGATGCCTTGTGGTCATAGAGGGATTTCTCATTGGCTGTGCCCTCTTATGTCATCGACCATCAGCGCAGTGAAATGGCAGACTGATTCCCACTAAGCCCAAGTCATTATTAAGAGATATGCAAAATGCAATGTGATTATCC
Organism: Osmerus mordax; assembly: GCF_038355195.1. Taxonomy (NCBI): domain Eukaryota; kingdom Metazoa; phylum Chordata; class Actinopteri; order Osmeriformes; family Osmeridae; genus Osmerus; species Osmerus mordax. The sequence continues at coordinate 7,624,700 of NC_090056.1, forward strand.
CTCCATCTGAATTCCTCCCTCTCTCTTCCCATCCATCTATTCTCCACCGAAGCATCACTCTGTTTCTTAAATATTTATGGCTGGTTGAGAAAAATGGATACATCTGCTGAAGAGAGTGAGCAAGTTAAAGGAAATGGAAATGTAGATAGACTCTGGTTCTCTATGGTCACTGTGGCATGCAGGGCTTTAGAGACACCCTGTGAACTCTGGGATAGACGGACAGACGGATGGACGGATGGACAGATGGATGGATTATAATTAATTAATTAATGGGATGGATGGATGAATGAATGGATGTGAATTTCAAAATAATTTGGTCAGTAGTATGACTGTAGTAGTCAGTAGTATGACTGTGACAATTGTGTGATTCAGTTAACATTTCAAGACTTTGTGAAATCTCTCTTTGTGAGGTCACCGTGTGTGTGTATGTGTGTGTGTGTGTGTGTGTTTGTGTAAACCTGTGAACGAGTGCCTGCGCAGATGTTCGATGTTGCTAGCTGGTTTTTCCGGACAATTTGCGCCAGTATGCATTTAGGGAGCCATTAAAACTGAGGCAACACAAGAGAAATATCAGCAGACAGAGACATGAAGAAAGAGAGATAGGGAAAGAGACAGATTAAGAGAGAGGGAAAGCTATATAGAGCGAGACAGGGAGAAAGGGAGAGAGGAATAGAGGGAGAGAGAGAGAGGGAGAGAGAGAGAGAGAGAGAGAGAGAGAGAGAGAGAGAGAGAGAGAGAGAGAGAGAGAGAGAGAGAGAGAGAGAGAGAGGGGAAGATCTGCTGACTTCACCTCTTCCACCTCATAAATAAGTGGGAGATGAGTTCTGCCATATTTGACCTTAAGAAGATTCCACTTCATGATGAGACTGACAGATTTCTCAGGCATAGTCAATACACACACACACACACACACACACACAAACACACAAACAAACACAAACACACACACTAACTACAAATAAGAGAAATGGGTGGAGTGTTTTGAGATCGATCCTTTTCCTTGAGTTGTGAGAGATAATGGTCTTTCATTGGAAGGTCACATGAACAGACACACACACACACACACACACAGCACTAATACACCAAAAGTCACACAAATAGTGGGCAAGCACACACACACACAAAGTCCCACCCACCACACACACACCAAACAAATGCACACACACACAGTCTGGAATTTAATTGGCTGCACAGTTTCTCTCCTCTCATCCTCCATAAAGTACATCTTCTATTGATCCACTCTCCCTTGGCTCACACACACAGCTTCCTAAAGCGTTTTCCAATCAACAACTGTTGTCTCAATCAACAGGCTTTGCAAACACACTCCACCCTGGAAACACAGTCTGATGTTACTCCATCACCCACACCTACAGCCATGTAGAAACACAGTCTGATGTTGCTCCATCACCCACACCTACAGCCATGTAGAAACACAGTCTGATGTTGCTCCATCACCCACACCTACAGCCATGTAGAAACACAGTCTGATGTTACTCCATCACCCACACCTACAGCTATGTAGAAACACAGTCTGATGTTGCTCCATCACCCACACCTACAGCCATGTAACTGATGTGCAAAACTGTCTGGCTGCTTGTTAAGCCACAATTTGACCAAGATAGTATGTGATCCTTCCAATGCATTTTGATTGAAATTATTTCCATTATTCTGTTTAAAGGGCTTATCAATAGCATTAATCCAGTAATGCTACAGATACATAACTACAGATAAAATGGCTGCAATGCATCATTTACTAAATTTCCCAATATTATTGTGAAATAATAATAGTGATCATCTTTGTTCAGTCAAACACTAGTATCACCTGTCACCTGATAACAATAGTGTCACCTGTCACCTGATAACAATAGTGTCACCTGTCACCTGATAACAAAAGTATCACCTGTCACCTGATAACAAAAGTATCACCTGTCACCTGATAACAATAGTGTCACCTGTCACCTGATAACAATAGTGTCACCTGTCACCTGATAACAATAGTGTCACCTGTCACCTGATAACAAAAGTATCACCTGTCACCTGATAACAAAAGTATCACCTGTCACCTGATAACAATAGTGTCACCTGTCACCTGATAACAAAAGCTGTCCATCTATTGAGGCAATACAATGTAAATGCTATGCGATTCTGGATTTTAATGTTGATCTGATTTCTACATATGCATACTCATTGCTGGGGTAACAGACAGCTGAATGTGTATCTGATTAGACAGCTGAATATCACAAAGGGAAGGGAGGTTAGATAAGTAAACAACAACACCATGCTCCACGTGTATGTACATCTCATACCGGTGTGTCTACACTGGTGACAAGAGACTGTGACACCACTGACACACCGGAAACACAACAGGGGGATTGATATGCACACATGCACGCACACACAGACACACACACACACAACTAACAGTGGTGTCCCACAGGTAGATAATGGAGAATAACATTGTTTCACATGCACTGGGCTATTAATCATGGATGAGCTCTTGCATCACTGACAAATCAGCCTAATCTCACAGGGGAGGGCACACACATACTCACCTACACACGTATATACACACAAACACACTGTACACACACACACACACACACACACACACACACACACACACACACACACACACACACACACGTGTATCAGCCTAATCTCACAGAAGTGAGCATGCTCTGACTGGCAAACAGAGAATTAACACCGAGCAGGGGGCTCGCTCTCCTTCTGCTCTCTCTCTCTTTGTCTCTTCTTTTTGCCTCTCACCTTCTCTCTCTCCGGCTCTGTGAAGTAATCTCTCTATGCAAGGCCGCTCAGTATGATACTGAGCAACACAGAACAAACAGAGCGCCAAAAACAACATTGGGTTTGTAGTGAGGGGATCGATACAGCATGAACTCCCAGATCCACACCCTAGTGTTGGACTCAGAGGAGAAACGAGACATGTTTTCACAACGTGAGCAGGAGTAGAGGATCATGGTCCAAATGTACGTGTCAGAGATCTTCTCCTTTTCACAAGTGTGTGCACATGCACAGGCATAGATAGACAACATGATGGACAGACTGACAGGCCGTCAGACTGAAGTGAGAGCACACACTCCTACACAAACACACCCATGCAGACACACGCACACACTTATCAGTGACAAGCTGAGGACCAAGCCCTCCAGATGCCCCTGCTGACAGAGGGAAACAGCTCTACTGCAGGGCCAAAGGGGTCTGTTACTGCCATGTGCGTGTGTGTGTGCCTGTGTGTGTGAGATAGAGTAAAAGAGAGCGAGAGAGAGTGAAAGACAGAGAACTGTGGGGTAAGCATATGTTCAGCTAAATAAATAAAACTGAGCTTGCTAAACAAACTAGCTCAAAATGGAAAAAGAAGAAGGGATGGGAGGAGGTGGAGTGAGAGAAGAAAGGGGGCTAAGAAGCAAAGGAGGGCAGTTAAGTAACACAGGATAAGCCTGTTGGGTGCCAGGTGCTCATTTTGCGTGTGTGTGCGTGTGTGTGAAACAGCATTGTCACCAGAAGCAATGACACACAGGGAGCCTGACGTTCCTACAAGGCAGTTTAGCGGTCCTCTGTCTACAAAAAAAAACGATTTTATAGTTGCACTGACCCCAGGCAAATACACCTTGTCTTTCAGAATTTGCTTTATTCGCCATGTAAGTTCACACAAATAAGGAATTTCACCCCTTAGCCCCAGCCCCGCCCCAGCCTTAGCCCCAGCCCCAGCCCCAGCCTCAGCCTCAGCCCCAGCCTCAGCCATAGCTTCAGCCCTCCAGCCACAAAGCCTGTGTTGTAGCAGGACAGATATACAGCCACAGTGTTGGCCAAGAGGCCTTCTGGGTGAAAGACAAACACTACTGGTCACCTCAATACCCTGCACCAAAACAACACACCCTTTATCGTTCACCAACCCACAACCAGTCAGGGAACACCCAGTTAAGAGTGGAGATCATGTCTGGAGGGGATTCCAGGAAGTTCATGAGTTCAAGCCTCACTGCGTTGGAGCACTTTAAAACCACGATGAATGTGTCACTTCACTTCCTGACACGGGCTGTCATGTCGGCTTCTAAACCACGACCCTGACGTCACGAGAGTGTGCTATAACTGTGCCTTGACGTCCAGACGTTCTGTAGACAAACGTTGAACGAACGCTGCGCGCAGGCTTTGATTTTGCCCTCCATCGAGATAAGAGGGTGTAATCTCCTTAGGTGTGGCGAAGGCACAATCAACATTAACATATTCCTCCTCAGTCATCGCCATTGAATAATTTATATCCCCACACAGTCTTGCTGAGGCTGAAATAAGATGTAGAAGTATTAAAATAACTTCCCAGCAATACAGTAAAAGAAAATTGATTAAAAAAGATGGTTGAAATGAAGGAGAGGGGGAGCCAGAAGCCCAGGGGATTGGCTTTGCATACAAATGAGATAGGGAGGAGAGAAGAAGGAGAAAGAGAACTTAGGGAAGTTATGAGGCCATTTATCTAAGTTCACGCTAACCACTTGTTCCGCTGTGTTTAACAAACCAATCAGAGCGATCAATCAGTGTTCCGCTGTAGCCTGACCAATCACTGACCTTCCTGTATAACAACCTGTAGTTATTCTTTTCAGATTATTGATTTTGCAGTTTCTGCTTAAGAAGTTGTTATTTTACATGTAGATTTCTCATGGTCCCCCTTAGCTTACAATCCACATAAGAGTGGATTTGAAGCAGTACACCTGAGCTGTCTTACGGAATAAGATGGAAGTCAGCTAGTTATCTGGTAGTTAGTTTTCCTGGCTAGCCAGACTATTCCTTAACTAGCCACCTTAGATTTGTCGAGTAGTAAAATGAGTAAAATTGGAATCCGGGTTAGACATACACAAATGTATTTTGCAAGCAGGGCTGGTCTCTTTCTATGCAGCATCAGTTTAATAGTTTGGTTAGCCAGAGGAGCGCTGAGAGAGCTCTCTGGCCAGTAGTGAAAACGCTGAGGAGCCCAGCTCCCAGAGACTTAGCTTATTCACTGCTGCTCTGACAACATAGGAGGGATTTTCAAGATGGATGCCGTGAGGAGATCAGGGTTAAGAGGAATCATGGGGGCGGTTTGGACCACCTCAGCACAATCAGATCACTGCTGACACCTCACCTATCACCTGCAGGGTTTAAGAGAGATGAGAGGCATGCGCGGGGGGGTGTTTGGGTGTGCGTGCGTGTGTGTGTGTGTGTGTCGAAGAACGAAAGATACAGACAAACTTTGAAGTGTCAGTGCATTGGACAATCTAGCCATCTCAAGGTCGCTGCTCCGCCTTATTGCTCTGACACATCAATAAAGGAAAGAGAACACACACACAGACACACACAAGCAGAGGACAGTGTAAGGGCAGAAGGGAATGTCTTGTATTTGCTGACAGCGAGAGTATACAGTAGGTCACAAAGACAATTGACATGAGGAAATGAGATGTCAAGAACGCGAGGACAGAGGTAAGCAAGAGCACATGTATTGACAAAGGGAAGACACACACACACACACACAGTATATAATGTGGTGAATGTAGTGTAGAATGTTGTGTCGGCCTATTCACAACAACTCTTAAGAGACATACTTGATGTACTGTACCTGTTTTGAACCTGTAGGGATATGGCAATATGTGGCATGATAAAATAATCAATGACACGAGACAGAGGACAAAAAGACATGGTGTGAGGCAGACGTATTTTGAGTGCGTGTGTGTGTGTGTTTGTGTGTCCTCATTAATCCAGTGTCGGATCAGACTCTCTCCATCTCTTCATGACAGGAGTCAGACACACAGGGAAATTATCAGTGAGATACCTCCTCCAATCAATGCTTTCGATCCGCACACACACAGACCTATTCATCACTTGACACTTACACCTCCACACACGCACACACACACACACACATTCAGTCGTCTAGAATGTATAGCCATGAAAGGCCATCGTGAAAGCAAGCGATACTTTATGATCTGTAGTCGTGGCATTAATGAACACATTTGCCATTTTTGACATCTGTTTGCTTTTTGCCACCAGACATTTTATTATACATTTAAATTGATTGAATTGGGCATTAGAAAACTTATATTATCATTTTTAGTGTTCAAATGGTTTTACCATCGGACAAAAACACATAAAAATGCCATAATTATAACTTTATCACCGTGTAATTAAAAACTGACTAAAATCTTCCTTAATAGCTGGTTTTATGATTTCTTTTTATAGCCGACATTAACTTTTTGAAATCATTGGGAGGAAATTTGTAATTTGTACACATTTCTGCAACATATTAATGATACGCCTAATCAAACAATACAGTTTACAGTAATGAACCATTGGGAGAGGATGTGGGGTAAACTGGTGATGGGACAGTGGCTCACTGTGTGGCAATGTGGCACTCCCCCCAGCTCCCACTCTGAGGAGGACCACAGTGACAAGATGAAAGGGAATCTAAGCGGTCTTCATGTACAGATGCACAGACAGACAGACAGACAGACAGGACAACTGACTGACAGAATGACCCACATGCTGTACAGTACAATCCACTTTCTGAGTGTGTGTGAAGAGTCAAGTGAGACTGAATCTGTGTTATATCCGTACAGGGAGCCAGTCACCAGACCTGCAAACTGCTGGTGCATGTGGACGACTCTCCCTGCTCCACCCACACCTCCACCTGCACCTACCCAGCATGCCCTGGGCTCATCATCAGAATGATGATGTGTATGTGTGTTGGTTCTCTCCTCTGATTTCAGGTCCGGACTATTTAGGTTTGTTTTGACATTCACCAAACTGTCTTTGATCCTTCCTGAGTCCTCAGTCGTCTTGTGTCATGTTTTGACATGATTCTCTCTGTAAATGAAGCCAGACCTGTTTTATCTGTTCTCCTCACATTGTTTATTGGTATTCCCAATGTTTGCAAAAACAATTATGGTACAGTACAGTTTCATTTTGTGATCAAGTACAGTCTGTGTACCAAATAATAGTATACTAAAACATCCAAAAGAATCTTGAATGCGGACATGTTTTTAAATCAGGATCCAGCGTTCCTAGCCTCTAAAAGGGAGTCAGGTGGCTGAGCGGTGAGGGAATCGGGCGGTTAATCCGAAGGTTGCCAGTTCGATTCCCGGCCGTGCCAACTGACGTTGTGTCCTTGGGCAAGGCACTTCACCCTACTTGCCTCGGGGGAATGTCCCTGTACTTACTGTAAGTCGCTCTGGATAAGAGCGTCTGCTAAATGACTAAATGCAAATGTAAAAGAGAGTACTGTACCACGGTTGGTCCCAGACATGTCCAGCTCTCCCGCTCCTGACTGCCCCAGGGACTCCCAGACCCTAACAGGGCTATTTCTGACCAGCTGTTCACTCTTCCTTCCTGTTGATGTGTATCCAGGATGACTTCACCCATTGAAGGAAATATGGAAAGAAAACCTTGTCCACTTCTCTACTCGTCAGAGAGAGAGAGAGAGAGAGAGAGAGAGAGAGAGAGAGAGAGAGAGAGAGAGAGAGAGAGAGAGACAGGGAGGGAGGGAAGAGAGAGAAAGAGGGAAGAGAGAGAAAGAGAGTATGCATGATTTTTTGGAAGCTCTGTCAAATCTCTCGTGTTTAACATCAGTTTCCAGTGCAGAAGTAAAAAAAAAAAGTTTCATCCAACATACCATCCATACCCATCCATACACATACACACACACAAACTCACACACAGAGTCACACACCCACACACACACTGAAACATTTATGGGGCCACTAGCCTGTCTGCTGATGGCTCTACATGTGAATAATTCAAGGAGGGAAAAGCAGGAACAATCTAATTGAAGAAACTGTGCAAGAAATAAAAGTCAGGTTTTTATTCCAGAAATACAAGAGTTGGATGGGTTTGTATCTCTGAGACAGAACCTCCTGTTGTCTGTGTTTCTGTTGTTCTCATGGTTATTGTTGTTGTGACACTCCTGTTGTATCTTTACTTGTTCTACACAGCTGGTTATAATGTTAGCCACACTGACTGCCTCACTGCCTCGCCTCTTACAGTCAACAGAGAGCAAAAGTGTGTGGATGGTTGTGTGTACATCTGCATTTGGGTGTGCACGTGCATGTGTGTACATATGAATGTGTGCGTGTGTGTATGTGTGTGTGTCTGTAAATACGTGGGCAGCGTCTGGCCATCCACACCAATGAACAGAAGGAAGCAGGTTTAAAAGCATCATCATGCAGATCTGATTGATAGTTGTGTGCATGCTCTGTGAGTCTACCCAATTAACAACTGGCCAATTAGTGATGATGTCTCTTAAGAGGATAATCACACCATGAAATAACACATGGTTATCTGTTCCCAGAGTTATTTCTCTACAGCTGGATTCATGAAAGCATTACTCAATAAAATGTTGAGAACTAAAAACAAAAAAGTTTCATGGATGATCTATCACTTAGGTACATTTCTTTTCATAGTTAACTAATTGAAAAACAGCATCCGTATACACTTAAGAACTTTAAACTGTCTGAATCTATACAGTATCCAAACCGAGAAATTATGTTTGATATAAAAACAGGTTTGCAGTGGGAAGTTGGACCAACGCATTTAATTGGAGTTCAATCTTTCCAAGCAGTGCTCATGTCAAATTTGAGAAATACCATACAGTGGTTGATCAAATATTCCAACATTGAGAAATAGGCTCTGTTGAAGAACTAGACTTTTTCCAGAAGGATTATCAAAAATAGAGTCTGAGACAGAATATCTTTCAAAAGTCCAAGATGGCTTGGTGGTTTATTCAGCACGGCAGCATTGGTATACATACACGGAAGGTTCAAAAGACCCTCACATTTCCTTGGACATCTCATTATATAGACAAATATGAGGATCAGACCCCCGCCCTGCCTCTCAATATTACACAATCTTCTAGAAGGTTCTTTCACCCGTTCCTATCCACCCCAAAACTGCGTGCGCTTACAGTGTTGACCCCAACTCTCAGTCTCCATCCACGTCATGCTTAACCCGTTCCTACATCCTCCATCTCTCCTGAATCTGGCTTAGGTCAGCAGAACCTATCACTTTTGATACATGACTTTGGCCCCTTAAGAGTAAGTTCAGCTATTCTTTGACCATACCAGCTGTAAGCTATCCTGACCCCCTCCTTTTCAGGACAGGACCATCCTGTTGATGAGTCTAGCAATCCATTGTTATCTAATAACAGGCCACTCTACTCAAAACACACACTCTTTTCCAATCCTTTGACTGCCAACCCAACTAGACTTCTTCCCTGTTCTGGTTCGAGCCGGTTTCAAAGTGTAATTATTACTGCGTAGGCCTCAGTCCGCCATCTTAGGCCCCGATATCTGACCCCATGTACACTTCTCCAGTTGCCATCTTCCCAATAATCTATTTCCCACCACAGCACCTTGAAATGTTTGGCATGTAGACTGGACTGGGTCCTTTGTATTTGAATGTTTTCATTTAGAAAAAGGATGGCTGAGATGGAAAGGTACTTTCTCAGACAAGAATTTATTATTCTGTGGCTGTGCGAAATCTCTCATTCTTTCAGAATTTCTCTGTCTCTCTCTCTCTCTCTCTCTCTCTCTCTCTCTCGCTCTGTCTCTCTCTCTCTCTCTTGTTCACACACACACTCACACATGCACACACACACACACACACACGCACACACACTTATCCATTATACATCACAAAGGGGAGTTGTACTGTTGCCCCCTGAAACCTTTGTGACGTGTTAGAACACATCCACATGCACCCCTCCATATTTCCACCGTAGCTACTGTGCATGTGTATGTGTGTGTCTGCATGAGTTTGAATGTGTGTGTGGTTTTTCAGATTGACACACCGTAACAGTCTCTGGAGTCTCTGGAGGAGGGGATTGCTCACTGAATTGCTCCTCCCAAGGTTTCTTCCATTTTTTCTCCTCTAGTGAGTTTTTCTGTGAGTTTTTCCTTGTCTTCCTTGAGGGTTTAGGTTGGTTGAGGGTCATGCGTATGGGCGTATGCGAAGCCCTCTGTGACATGCTTGCGTGTAAAAAGGGCTATAAAAATACATTTTGATTTGATTTGAACAGTAGCCATGTTTAATTTTGGTGACACACAGGAGTATACAGAATCATTCTCCTCTAATGTCTGTTTTGAAAACCCCTCCCCCTGTTGTGCAACTTCAAAAGGGCTCCCAGGGGTGGGGACATAAGTGTGTGCAACACCTCGATCCGTCCCATCCTCTCTCCCTCCTTCCCTCCTCCTTTTCAGCAGGGGACAAAAGGGTAAATTACCTTTTGATTAGTCTCCTTTAATTATGCAAATAGACTTCATTATCTTCACTGACTCCAAAGTGTTGTGGGACCTTTTTATTAGTGTGTGTGTGTCTGTGTGTGTGCGTGCGTGCGTCTGTGTGTGTGTGTGCATCTGTGTGTGTGTGTATGTGTGTGCATCTGTGTGTGTGTGTGTGTGCGTGCACACAAGCCAAAAAAGTGTGGATCTTCTCATTGAGATGTACACCTGCGTGTGTGTGTGTGTGTGTGCGTGTGTGTGTGTGTGTGTGTGTGTGTGTGTGTGTGTGTGTGTGTGTGTGTGTGTGTGAGAGAGAGAGAGAGAGAGAGAGAGAGAGAGAGTGTGTATTAATCAGTCTATGAGGTCTAGAAAAAAAAATACAGTTTTGTGGTGCTCCATTTTCCATTGCAATTACTCACCAGCTCACCCAGCATCCCCCATCATACACACACACACACACACACACACGCACACACACACACACACACACACACACATACATACATACACACAACTTTAAGTACACTGGATGTTAAGGACAGCTCTCTGGAGGTCATAGATCTGCACTGACATTATTCAAAGAAGTCATTAAATCTCTTTTGTGGTTAACACAGAAACAACAACAGCAGAGTTGTTTGTATCTTCCTCCCTCCATCTGGGTTTCTCTGCTCCCTCTCTTCTCTCTCCTCCCTAAAAATAGAGGCGTTCTTTGTCAGTTTCAAAACCATCTGAAGAGAGACAGAGAGATGGAGAAATGCAACAAAACATCTATTTTTCTCTTCGTAATGAAAACCGAATGGGTGGCAGTATCTAAGATGAATCCGTTCTAATTAGTAGATGCTGGGACTGCGGCCTAGATCCCGTTTCCAGAATGACGCTCTAAGCATCACTGCCAAGTGTTTTGACGCTTGTCAACAACCAGATGCACTAATTAAAACCAAACTCACAGTCTGCTCCCTAAAGTCCACAAACAGTCACGTGTACCTCTCTCACGCTATTCCTTTTTTCATCGATCTTTTTTTCCTCTTTCTCTCTCTTACATACGTGCACGAACACACACAGCTATTTATCACATACACACGTTGTTGCGTTTGCCTTTCTCACTTCATCTTTTTACCTTTCATCGTGCCGTCCTTCCCTCCTCCTGCTCTTTGTCTCGCTCTCTGTCGCGGGTAAGGCTCTTACCCTGCCTTATCCCTCTGACACACTCAGAAGGCTCCACAAATGTCAACAATTGAATATTCATCACAGATTTGACACCACTCTCTTTTTGGTCCCTCTCAGACTGTCTCTTTCCCTTTCCGTCTTTCTATTTCTCACTCTTTCTCTCTCATACCCTCTCTCTCTCTCTTCCTTTCTCTCTCTCTTGCCCCCACTCTCTCAATCTTTGTCTCGGGTTCACTTGGTTTACTTTCCTCTCACTATCTCCCTATCTCTCTCTTCATCTCTTTCCATTCCTCACTGTCTCTCCTCCCATGTATAGGTGTGACGTGGTT
>NC_090056.1:7636648-7654148 GCF_038355195.1 Osmerus mordax
AGTTTAAGGATAATGGTTTTCAATGTGAACAATCTCTGTAAGTGCCATAGGCTCTGCACGACCGTCACACACACAAACACACAAAAACACACACACACACAAACACACACACAGACATACACATACACGCTCCATAGATCTACCAGTCCTACCTACTATCTAGTGTGTGCTGTTGAGTGAGTCTCTTCCAAGGCCCAGGTGTGTGTCTTCTCACGCCATACAGTTTGACTGCAGAAGCGTGATAGTCATCTGGTCCTCATGAATCAGACGACATATTAGCTCAGAAGACAAGGCCGATGGAACAACTTTTCTAGCGCCCAGTTTGACACACATCATGTGTACTAAATCATACTGTGGACTAGAGGATATTAGGGTGCCATGATTTGGGTATAAATAGTTTATATGACAAGTAATATTAATGGAGTATTCCAATGAAGCCATTAACCTGGCGCAGATTGAGGGCACGTGTTTGTGTGTATGTGTGAACAGCATTAATGTTCAAACGTTGAACCTTTCATTTGCATTTGCCGCTGTCGTAGGCCACTGTCTTTGCCTCTTTGGGACCTTCCCTCCTCCCTCTCCCCTCTCTCCTCTCTAAAGGTAAGGCTTGTCACCCATGAATCTGCATCCTCCTCTTGGGATCTAATCTAAATTCTTCTGTGTGAGCAGAGCAGTAAGAAGGGGTGACTGCTATCTCTTCTTATCCCTCCCTCTTCTGGCTCTCTCTCTCTCCCTTCTCTCTCTCTCTCTCTTTTTCTCCCTTCTTTTCTCTCTCTCTTTCCGTCTCCCTATTTTCTTGCCAGGCCACAGCCCCCACAGAACCCCCTCAGAGACAAAAGCACAATGATGGAACTCATTCCAACGCCTCCTCCTTCAATCTTCTCCCTGTCACTCAGTAGGCTGAGAAGAGAGAAGAGGGGGAGAGCTGTCCTCATCCTGGAGGGAGGGGAGAGGGCAGAGAGGAGAGGAAAAGGGAGGGGAGGGGAGGAGAGGAGCGGAAAAGGGAAAATGAGACGAGAAATGGGGGAGAGGAGGATTGGGAGAGAAGAGGGGAGGAGGATTGGAGGAGAAGAGGAGGATTGGGAGAGGGGAGAAGAGATATACAGCCCAGTGATGAGCTGTTGAGAACTTGATTCTTCTGAATTCTCTCCCCATCACAGGAATGAGGATGCACTCTCGTAAAAACTCAACCTGGGTGTATTTCACTTTAACAGGCAATGGTTTGTGTGTGTGTGTGATATATCCTTGAGCAGGGCCAGGGTAGTGTTAATGTGGCTCTGTTGTAGAGCTGTCACCCAAGTGATGCTGATAGATAGCCTGCTATCACTCACCTTAGCCAATGCTCTGATAGCCAAGAGACTGATAGTCCCTGCACACACATACACATACACATACACACACACACCAGTAGCACAGACTACGAAAATAACAGTGCAGCCAAACGACATTACTGCTTATCTAACAAGTTCTGTTATGGGATGCTGAACACTAGCTCGGATCTGACTTCATTTTCTGAAGAGAATCATTGTTTTCCAGTCCAATCTAACAAGCTCTGTGATTGGATATTAAGCCCTGACTATCGGAGTAAAACAGATCAGTCACATCATCCCTCTCCAGTGGTGATTCAGAGGCTGCTAGCAGAACCAGAAATGAAGAGATGTGAAGGGAGGGAGGAAGGAGGGGAGGGGAAGCAGGGAGGATGGAAGAGTATGACGAGCATGACATGCTCGACACTGGGAGGCAGAAAGAAGGAGGAGGAGAGGAGAGGAGAGGAGGAGGAGAGGAGAGGAGAGGAGGAGATGGGAGGAGAGGACAGGAGAGGAGAGAATGAGATGGGAGGAGAGGAGAGGAGGAGATGGGAGGAGGAGGAGAGGAGAGGAGAGGAGGAGATGGAAGGAGAGGAGAGGGGAGAAGGAGATGGGAGGAGAGGAGGAGAGGATAGGAGTGAAGGAGATGGGAGGAGAGGAGAGGAGGGAAAAGAAGAGAAGGAGGAGAGGAGAGGAGGAGAAGGGAGGAGAGGAGAGGAGAGGAGGAGATGGGAGGAGGATTAGAGGAGAGGAGAGGAGATGGGAGGAGAGGGGAGGAGAGGAGAGGAGGAGGAGAGGAGAGGAGAGAAGGACATGGGAGGAGAGGAGGAGATGGGAGGAGGAGGAGGAGGAGAGGAGAGGAGAGGAGGAGATGGGAGGAGAGGAGAGGAGAGGAGGAGGAGAGGAGAGGACAGAAGGAGATGGGAGGAGAGGAGAGGAGAGGAGGGAAAAGAAGAGAAGGAGGAGAGGAGAGGAGGAGAAGGGAGGAGAGGAGATGGGAGGAGAGGAGGAGATGGGAGGAGGAGAGGCGGAGACGGTGAGGAGGAGAAAAGGAGGAGAGGAAAAATTGAATCATCTCTCTTGATATCCTCCTCTGTGGGAGAGCAAAGGTACCCATACAAAAGGCTACAGCACAATGAAAGCCCACAATATACAAGCTTGTTGAGACTTCAGCTGGCCAGACACCTCTCATTAGGTTGCAGTCTAGGCTTGCTTTCAACACGCACTTCAAATGAGACTACTGATCATGGCACCATCTGTTCAGAACACAATAAAAGTAATTCTGTTGATGTCCATTGCCGGAAACACTGAAACAAAAATGGTAACTGTTGTCTAAAGTGTTGTCTCTCCTCTCCTGTGAAAAGTTTTGTGATATGTTGTTTTGGTTTAATTGTTGCTATGGCTCCTGATGACAAAAGTCAGGGTTTTACAGTAAATCAGTTATCCTTCCTGCCTCATACACTCATAGAAATACTACACACACATTCACACACATACCCACACATACACACAAGTCCACACACAGACAAGCATCCACCACCACACTTCCATGTCAAACCTAGTAACAGGGCTATTTCCAGCATATCTCTCTACGAAATGAAAACAAGTCTGTAATAATCCTCTCAAAAACAACTCTCAGTAGGGGATAGAGTGATTTGTGCTCTAATACCGCCCACAGAGTATTTACAGCTGTGGCCTGCTAGGATTAGCACTCTGAGAGTATTAGGACAGTCAAATTACTGCTGGTCCTGCTGTAGTCTTTTTATAGAAAAACTAAAAAGAAAAGAGAAAATCTATTAAAGCATATATGGGCGGCCGTGGGGTGATGGTGTCGCACGGCTCAGACGTGACCGACGTGTTTTGTTGGTGGTAAAAAAGAGTGTGTGTTTGTACCTGTCCCAGCTCTAATCGGATTGAAGGTTTATGGTGATGGTCGATTCACAGCTGGCGTTAGGGGTCAGGGGCACACACACACATCCGCACTTACACGTTCACGCACAGAAACGTACACACACACAGACACAAACACACACAAACACCCAAAAACATTCTCTCCGATTCCAAGCGCTGCGCTAATCTGGTCATCTGGTAATCTGATGAACTTGCCCTGCCAAAGCATATGTGTGTCTGTGTGGAGAGGAACTATTTCGTGTTTTAGTTCAAGCGATGACGGGAAGAGAGAGGGAGAGAGGGAGAGAGAGAGAGAGAGAGAGAGAGAGAGAGAGAGAGAGGGAGGGAGGGAGGGAGGGAGGGAGGGAGGGAGGGAGGGAGGGAGGGAGGGAGGGAGGGAGGGAGGGAGGGAGGGAGGGAGGGAGGGAGGGAGGGAGGGAGGGAGGGAGGGAGGGAGGGAGGGAGGGAGGGAGGGAAACTCACTGAGAACGGAGAGAATTAATGCAAAGAGACTGGTTGCTGAAAGATGTGCAGACACAGCACATCTCCTCTCCATTTCCCTCTCTTTCACACACACACTCTCACACACACACATCCTGTGCTCTATCAGCATTGATCACAGCACATCAGTAAAGTAAAGAGCAACCCCTCAGTGAGAGGCTGTCTGGAATACCGAAGCTTCTCTACAGTACACACACCTCACATACAAACACCTCACACACACCTCACACACACACACCTCACACACACACACCTCACATACAAACACCTCACACAACACACACACACCTCACACACACCTCACACATACACCTCACATACACACAAACACACACCTCACATACACACAAACACACACCTCACACACACCTCACATACACACACAGGCACAAATAAACACGATGCACAAAGAGTAAGGTCACAAAGTGTATGCAGTAAAGCCACCTTCAACGAACCTCAGTGGGAAGTTATATCTCAAGAGTTCACATGTAGCATTGGATTTATAGGTAAATCACACATTTTAGCATTCTAGAATATTCCATGGAACTCAACCCAGTTGAAGAGAGCATCAAGCACAACCAAAGGAGTCAATTTGTCTCAATCCTAAAACCAGCAAGGCATGGCCAATGGACCAACAGGAGGACAAATACAAATGCAGAATTACACACATCTGATCTAAAATAAAACCCCTTTTACAATCATTTCTGGAACGTGCATTCCAATCGTGAGTCGTGCTGTCATGTCGTGCTGTCCTTTATGGAGGAGATAAGCATGTTCTATCCATAATTCACAGCGTTTCAGAGAAGGGCATGTCTGCTGGGAGCCCCTGGGTGGAGGAGTGGGATTGTGCTCACGGAATGGAGCCGTCAGAAGCCCAGGAAGCAGATTACACACAGGAGGACTACAAAGGCCAGACTCCCTAAAATCTTAGTACTACTCGCTCCATTTTGGGTAAACCTGAAGGCTTTATGAACTAAAGTATACCACTGTGTTGCTGAGGGGAAGAGCGCTGTTACGTTTCTGTGTACAACTTTGGAATTTGAAGCCTACGACTCCGTAATCCGTAATCTTCCGTAAATGTTGAATCTTCGTTTCAACATTTCGTTGAATAGTGGGATGTTTTGGGTCTTGTTTTACGGACGCCTGGTTCCAACCGCCCTAGTGCGGAGTCAGGTGGCTGAGCGGTTAGGGAAGCGGGCTAGTAATCTGAAGGTTGCCAGTTCGATTCCCGGCTGTGCCAAATGACGTTGTGTCCTTGGGCAAGGCACTTCACCCTACTTGCCTCAGGGAGAATGTCCCTGTACTTACTGTAAGTTGCTCTGGATAAGAGCGTCTGCTAAATGACTAAATCTAAATCTAAAATGACTAAATCTAGTGGCTGAACATGTGAATCACAAGCAGCTTTTGTGTCAAGGCTAGTATGTCTGCTAGATTTGCAAGACCTGCTCCAACAGGTTTTTCCTTTATTCACTGAATGTATTCATGGCATACATGGTAAGGGCTATGAGAATGGTTAGAATACCTTAAAAAATGTTTTACTAAAACCAGGTATACACCACAAGGCAAATAACTTTATTGAATTCTGCTGGTGAAAATTAAATTGCAATCTACAAAGAGCCAAGGCTCTTTGTAGGCCTAAACTCCTCTCTTACCTCTGGCACCTTCCCCTCTGCCTTCAAACAGGCTAGAGTTACCCCTCTACTCAAAAAACCCTCCCTTAACCCTGCCGTCCTCCAGAACTACAGACCGGTATCACTGTTACCCTTCCTTTCAAAAACAATTGAACGTGCTGTATCTAACCAACTGTCTAACTTTCTCTCTCAGAACAACCTGCTTGACCCCAACCAATCAGGCTTCAAGACTGGCCACTCCACAGAGACTGCCCTCCTTTCAGTCACCACTGCCCTCCAGTCTGCCAGAGCGGCTTCCAGGTCATCCGTCATCATTCTGCTGGACCTTTCTGCAGCGTTTGATACGGTTAACCACCAGATCCTGCTCGCCAGACTTTCTGAGATGGGCATCACTGGCACTGCACTCCAGTGGATCTCATCCTACCTGTCGGGAAGATCCTACCAGGTTTCCTGGGGAGGCAAACTGTCAGGCCCTCGCCAGCTCTCCACTGGTGTCCCACAGGGCTCCGTCCTTGGACCCCTCCTCTTCTCTCTGTACACCACCTCACTTGGACCAATCATCACCTCCCATGGCTTCTCCTACCACTGCTACGCTGACGACACGCAGCTGTACCTGTCGTTCCCCCCGACCGATCCGGGGATCTCAGCTAGGATTGAGGCCTGCCTCACAGACATCTCTGCCTGGATGACTGAGCACCACCTCCAGCTGAACCTCGCCAAAACAGAACTTCTCATCATCCCGGCTAAACCCTCCATCTCCCACGATCTCTCAATCACCCTGGGATCTGCGACGGTGACCCCTTCATCCTCTGCCAGGAACCTTGGGTTACCATGGGGAGTCAGGTGGCTGAGCGGTGAGGGAATCGGGCTAGTAATCCGAGGGTTGCCAGTTCGATTCCCGGTCATGCCAACTGATGTTGTGTCCTTGGGCAAGGCACTTCACCCTACTTGCCTCGGGTGAATGTCCCTGAACTTACTGTAAGTCGCTCTGGATAAGAGCGTCTGCTAAATGACTAAATGTAAATGTAAATGTACCATGGACGACGAGCTCTCCCTCACGGCCCACATTGCTGCGGTCTCCCGTCGTGTAGATTCACCCTCAACAACATCCGGAAGATCAGGAGATACCTGTCTAAGCACTCCACCCAGTTGCTAGTCCAAGCAATTGTCCTCTCCAAGTTGAACTATTGGAACTCGCTGCTCGCTGGTCTCCCAGCATGTGCAACCCGCCCTCTTCAGAGGATTCAGAACACAGTGGCCCGCCTGGTCTACAATCTACCCAGACGCTCCCATGTTACCCCGCTCCTCATCTCTCTCCACTGGCTACCTATCATGGCCCGTATCAGATTCAAGACCCTGGTATTGACCTTCCGAGCAGTGAACGGGACTGCACCCGTCTACATCAAGTCTCTCCTGCAGCCTTACACCCCCACCCGTCACCTACGGTCTTCTTCAGACAACTGCCTGGTGGTCCCACCGCTCAAGACCGCCCGGTCCCAACACAAGCTCTTCTCCTGTCTGGCCCCCCAGTGGTGGAATCAACTCCCCACCTCCATCAGAGACACTGACTGTCTCTCCACCTTCAAGAAAAGGCTCAAGACGCACTTGTTCCGGGGAGTACAACGGTACTTAGGAATGGTTCGCTTGACCCGATGTTAGTTTCCTCAAGGATCACAATGACTGTTGCTCAGAGACTTGTTGCTCTTGTGGTTAGTGGTAACTGATTTAAATTGTTTGTACTCGCTGTGATATATTGTTTTTATTATTGTTGCTTGTTTGTTTTTTTTCCACAGGTACACTTGCACTTATAGCAGTTCATGTTGTTTAATTGTAACTTGTTTAACTACATGCTCTTATGGTTCTTCCCCTTTGGCACTGACTTTGGTTGTTCACAATGTGTGCTTCATGTTTTGGCTACTCGCAATGTTTTGTGGCTATCTCGTTGTTATGATCAGTGACCTATGCACTTTGTAAAGCTCTCTCTTGGAAGTCGCTTTGATAAAAGCGTCTGCTAAATGAATAAATGTAAATGTAAAGGCTGAGGCCTGGAGAGAAAAGAGGTAGAGAGAAGAAAGGATGGATGTATTAAGTAGAGTTGGGTCTTTTTTCCCTGCCCTTGCAGAAAGCCATGCTTGATTGAAATTCCCTGCTTTAATAGCTGTGAAATAAAGAGAGAGGGAGAGAGAGTGAGTGAGAGAGAGACAGCGAGAGAGAGGGGAGAAATAGAGGGGAGAGAGAGGGGGGAGAGAGAAAGAGAGAAAGAGGGAACAAAGCCATGCACTATAGTTCATTTGTTGTGGGCTGCCTTCAATTCAATTATGTGGCTTGCTGATCCGTCGCTTCTTTCAAACACACACACACGCACACTTTTACACAAACACACACACACACATGCACACTGGTACACAAACGCACGCACATACAGAAATACAGTGTTCCTCAAGACACACAAGTAGTTTGACAACTTCTAGCATTTGCTGAGCTTTCAGTTGATCTGCAACTTCACTTGCTTGCGATACACATTTTACTGAGAGATTCCTTTAAAACATCCATTTGTCATGGATCTCTCCATTTGTTGAGTTTGTAAAACTCCAGTTTTACAACCTTTTCCTTGATGAAACTCCCTTAATGTGGTTCCGCCTGGTGTACCCAATCTAAACAGTCACGGGGACGCGCTAGCTAATGTTAATGCTAGCAGAGGGCACCATCTCCAGTAGACCTGCTGCAGGCTGGGTTGAGCCGTGGAGCTAACGGCTAACGATTAGCGCTAATGAACTCAATGAGAGGATCCTAATGAGGGCATTACAGAGGGAAGAGCCAAAGGAAGCTCTCCATTCCCTTCAATTAGCAGAGAGGGGAGAACAATCAGTGGCCACCATTGAACACCACACTCACGCACGCACGCACACACACACAAACATTCTGTACCCCACAGCAGATGGCTGATTCTGTAAATACACATTCAACATGGTCAGAGCGTGGTTGGTATGGATATAGATCTGTGGTCATGGAGTAGCTAATGCAGCATGGCGTCTATGATAACTTCCTCCTCGGTTTTCCAGACTGACAGACAACACTGTGGGGGACTGCACTGTGTTGCTTGGTGTGAACACACCCATAACAAGACACATGTGGAGGCACCAACTGTACATGACTCCATTAAACCTGAGCACACATCCACAGTAAACAGTGGTGTGGCGCATGTTTTTCGGGTTGTCCTTCACACAGAACCTGAGCATCACATCAGCCATATGCTGCTTCCTGTTTCTCTCCTTGGTGGGACATCTAATACTGTCTAGGCTCCTTGAGTCTGGTGTTTATGGAGACAGATGGATAGCTCTGCATCTGAATGTGTCTCAAACAAAACAACATGTCCAGACAAAGAGAGAGAAAAATGGGAGGGAGAGAAACCGAGAAAGAGAGAGAGCACTTTGACAAGCATACCTGCGGCGCTTATTAAGAAACATTCTCTACGCCTTTATTAAACAGTGCACACCATGGTTAAAACACACAATTAAAACATGCATTTGCAAGGACACGCTGATTGCAGAAGGTCACAGTATGCAAATGAGATGGTGAAAGTTTGTCAACATGTTGTCAGACTCTTTGCTGAGCCAGAGGCTAAAAAACAAGCATTACAACAAACAAATAGATCGACTGGCACAGACATATGCCTCATGAGAAAGGCCGTTGAAGATTGTTGAGGAAAGGTGGAAGCACATAATAACAAGAACTCAAATTAACAATTTTCTTGTGTGTCCTGAAGGGTGAGAATTGACTTCCTTGAGCTCATGTCGAACACATGTTTTTGTCTTGTTTAAATGTGATAGACAATACAATTTTTTTGGGGGGGGGGGATTTCCACATCAACAATTTGGTGTGGACCCATTTTGAGGCAATTTATGACAGCTTGTTGGTATTCAGTTATTGTAGTGGTTTCTGCAAGTTGTCACATTGACACACTCTTGTCAAATTAAGATTGAAGATGGTTATACTTTAGCCAGCACTGCTGCAACAGAAACATTGTGAGATTAGGCAACTGTACAAGTAACGTTTAATAATATTGACCCAATGTGCACTTAAAACCCACAACCTCTCTCCACACTATGCTCAGTGTGACGACCACTCCCCCCCCCCCCACACACACACACACACACACACACGCAACCACAGTCGTCACAACCCATGAATGATGAAGTCTTGGGGTGGGCTCTGGGTGTTTGTCGGCATAAAACATTTCACATGTGTAATTCTTTCGCTCTGAATTTTTCACGTGCCATATGGAGTGAGCTGTACAGAGAGCTTCTCTGCGTAGACCGCGAGTACTAAGCAGAGGAGACAGCTCTACACATCACACCGGCCGCTGTGTGTGTATGCACAGGCGCGTGTGCGAGCTTCTGTGCGTATGTGTATCCATGTGTGTGTGTGTGTGTGTGTGTGGGTGGTGTATCCATGCGTGTGTGTGTGTGTCCAGGTCCAGACAAGCCAGACAGCCCTAGATCACTGCTTAGTGAGGTGATAGCGGGGTGTAATCAGTAGAGATGTAGCAGTATCACACCCCATAGACCACCAGATCAATGAGTCTGATAGGTGTGTTAAAGTCTCTCATTCAGGAGTGCAGTCTGCCTGTTAGAGCAGCCGTGAGATGTTGGAACTGTCTGTGCTCATCAAAGATCTACAGACTCCTAAACTCAGACCAGGAAGCTAACACCTGTTACTCTTTCATGGGAAAGCTCCTAACCCAGACACCCATCCTGCCTGCCTGAGCAGGGTTAGTTACACCATGCTTGTAAGGGTTTGGGGTTATGTTAACTAATAATAATAGTACCCTCTTTAGGTTTCTGTTTGTCTTTTTTAATCTGGGTGAGCCATTGAGAACACAAACAATATATATATATATATATATATATATATATATATATATGTGCATATATACTGTATGTATACATATATATATATACTAGCATATTCCATACATTTGTATAGGCCACGTAAAGTAAACTGAGAATAAAGATAGAAAATAAATTCGAACTAATTAAAGTCTGATGTGTGACGGAGAGAGACACATAGAGAATGAAAAAACGATGAAAAGCGAGGGAAAACAAGATCGCTCATCGAATCAGAAACGGCGTTGTGGTGATAAGCATCTTTTTGATTCCGTTCTATGAGCTATGTTCCTGGTCATCTCTCGCAGGCCACAAGAACAGACCAGGACAGACACAGGAAGGCAGTGTTCATGCTTCCCTCCCCACAGCAGTCCTGTCAGCACCTGGCTCTGGGGCCGTCAGCAGGAACACACACACACACACACAGTAACAATAACATCACACACACACACAGTAACACTAACATCACACACACACACACACAGTAACACTAACATCAGTAGAGCGCTGTGTTGGGATGGAGGAAAGGAGAGGAAAGGAGATGAAAGGAGAGGAGAGGAGAGGAAAGGAAAGGAGAGGAAAGGAGATGAAAGGAGAGGAGAGGAGAGGAGAGGAGAGGAGAGGAGAGGAGAGGAAAGGAAAGGACAGGAAAGGAAAGGAAAGGAAAGGAGAGGAAAGGAGAGGAGAGGAGAGGAGAGGAGAGGAAAGGAAAGGAAAGGAAAGGAGAGGAAAGGAGAGGAAAGGAGAGGAGAGGAAATGAGGGAGAGAGAGGGAGAGGAAAGGAGAGGAAAGGAAAGGAAAGGAGAGGAGGACATTTTTGCTGATGTCATTATGAATAATGGTCCCATTTTAGGAATGCAGGGACTGAATGATTTCAATCACTGCCTCGCATCTATAAAGCTCTTAACGCGAGACTCTAAGTGCTTTTCTACATGCGGGCCAGAAAGGGAGAGAGAGAGAGGGAATATGTTTGTGTGTGTGTGTGTGTGTCTGTGTATTTGTGCGCGTGTGAAAAAGATGTGCATTTTGTATGCGTGTGTGTTTGCGTGTGTGTGTGTGTCTGTGTGTGAACGCTATGAGTGTGTTGAGAGCATGTGTGTGTTAACACGCTGTCACCTTGAGGTGACCTATGGGAGTGTGTGTTGTAATTGTCCCCTGATTACCTGTCTGTGTGCCTCCTCTCAGAAGAGCTGGGATTGGACAACACTAAAACTCCCTGATTACACCTTACCCTGCAATCAATCACTCCTGAGAGAAGAGCACTACAACACACACACACACACACACACACATGCAAGCACGACACACACTTCATTCAATAACTAATGAGCTTGAATCTAAACTACATAGTTAAAATAAATTACTTCGATATTCCGTGTCACCCCACTGTATGGAATAGCACACCTAACTGAACTGAATAGCCCTTACGTTCAATACGAAATACAATCTACTCTAAAAACAGTTTTCTGTACTCTAAACTAGTACTTTAGATCTATTGTTTCTCGTCTGCCTATCCATCATGCTGCCATCAAGGTCATCAAGCTCTCTCTGTGAGAGTGAGAAAGAGAGAGCGAAGGAGAGAGAAGCACTAATGCATTACATGAAGAGGATCTCTGCTCCCTCACCTCCATTATCAAACCTCTCTCTGTCTTCCCTCAACCCTTTCTTAGTAGAGAGCTAAACACACATAACATCCACAAACCTGTACACTCATACAGACACACACGACACATAAACTGTAGACATACACAACACAACACACACACGGAGGAAGACGAGGAACTTGTAACATTCCATCAGTGCCTGGGATCACCTGGGATCACTGGCCCATGAACAAATCCTGGAGATGTAACATGACTACATGCAACCTTAACAAAAAACGATCTGTCTTTTTACAGCTCTGTACAGTATATTCTCAATCCCCCCCCCTGCACACACACATAAATGCATGAACACATTATCAATTCTCTCTCCTTTTTCTGAGTGTCTGTCCTCTCTCTCTCTCTCTCTCTCTCTCTCTCTCTCTCTCTGTCTCTTCTCTCTCTAGAGGTACCTACCATGTGGCTCCTGTGCGCATGGGTTGAGGGAGGCCAGACAGAGGGACAGCAGTAGACCCCACACACCGACTCCCACAGACACAAGGACCTCGCTCCCACATCTGCAGGGAAGAAACACACACACAAACACATTGTTAGAGGACACGGCACTGAGAACACCATCTTCCACAGACCACCAGCTGTCAACCACCACCGCCCTAGACCGGATTCAACACACACACACCACAACATACCAGTTTATAGGAACACTGCGTGTTTGAAAAACACAACCCCAAACACACAAGTTAAACACACACAAGTAAACACACACATCACACACACAAGTAAACACACACATCACACACACACAAGTAAACACACACATCACACACACACAAGTAAACACACCACATCACACACACAAGTAAACACACACATCACACACACACAAGTAAACACACACATCACACACACAAGTAAACACACACACCACACCTGGGTTGGCTCCTTGGTGGCAAATGGATCTTGGCTCTGTCTGCGTTAATAGGTGGTTATTTACAGAAAGAGATTACTGTTTACTACACGCACACACATACATACACACACGCACACGCACACACACACACACACACACATACAAACACACACGCACACACACACACACACATTCATACACACACACAGACAGACAAGGACTGGAGGGAGTAGGGAGACAGCCTCCTTTTACACACGGCCAAACACACAAGGACATTACTTTGAATAAACAGCTGATCTCAAATGACAAATAACAACAGCTATGAGTCCATTGCTATTGCAGAAGCCACTGTGATGAGTGTGTGTGTGTGTGTTCCACAGAGAGTGGAGTCAATGTCCTTGATCCATAAGAGCCGTTTGATCTCCACCAAGTCTATCACAGCTCCTTCGAACATTCAGCAGCTCCTGTTCATCTACAGTGAGAGAAAACACACACACAGACACGGACACACAAGGAGACACACACACAATCTAGATAACTCACCCACACCCACACATAAACCTCTAGCTATGAAGACAGCTTCACTCTCCAGTGTGGTAAAACAAGTGTTTTATTCCGTTTGCCATGTTAAGAGTCAGCAGAATCCCTTTAATAATGGATCTCCTTAAGGAACTACGACATTCACAAGAACCGCAAAAGAACCATGCGCAATACAGATCATGGAGAGGTTCAATTTGTATTTTCTCTCTATTTCCCGGGCTCGCTCTCTCTCTCTTTCTCTTTCCGCACACACACACACACACAGAGACACACACACTGACATGTGACTGTTCGTGTGGTTTGATGGGTTGGCCCGAGGAAGGCCCAGGTTTACAGCAGGTTTCATTAGGGACAGGAATGAGAGCCAGAGAGACAGGGAGTGTCTCAGACAGACCTGGGCACACACACACAAACACACGTGTACCCACACAATCACACACACACAATCACACACACACACACTCCCGCACAGACTCAGACACACACTGTAAAACATGAACTTGAATCTGACAGCAGGCTAACAAGACAGCTCTCCATTTTTTCTATCTCTGTCCTTGTCTCTCTGTCTCTGTCTCTCTCTCTCTCTCTCTCTCTCTCTCTCCTCTCTCTCTCTCTCTCTCTCTCCTCTCTCTCTCTCTCTCTCTCTCTCTGTCTCTCTCTCTCTCTTTCTCTCTTTGTCTGCATAGGACACACCCAGCCATTTCTAGAGCACAAGAGACGAAACTAACCAGGAGACATATTGTAATTATGTGTTGTTGCATCGTTCAGAAAACCTGCTGCAACTAGGCTAAGAGAGGAAGAGAAGGGGGGAGAGGAGAGGGCTTCTGGGTTAGCAGCATAGGAAACACCTTGCTGCCCAGCCTGATGACTCACACACTTAGCTTTGAACTAAGACCAGGGCTTCAAACACACACACACACACACACACTGTGAGTCATCAGGCTGGGCAGCAAGGTGTTCCTACAACTGAAAAAAGCTGTGTGTGTGGTTTCTAGTGTGTTGCAAGTGCTTTTGTGTATAATCTCATTGGGTGGTTGTAATAGACTGCTGAACCGAGACAGTAAGCTTATCATTCTAGACCCTGAGACAAACACACACACAGAACACACATTCGGCAGAGGACCTCAGACAGATGTCACTAGTGTCCCTCTGTGAGAGTGTGTGTTGTAGGGGTAAGGACTGGCGTCCAGGAACACAGTGTTCAAACTGCTTGACTCTCCATCAACATGAAATGTAGCCTTGAGCACACACACACACCTCTGATGAAAGCTGATATTGCCAAGGACCGTGAGTATGACAGCTGTGACACCCAGCCGTCTGAGCCAGCTCTCTCTGTCTGAGTCGTAGCCTAGATACAGGTGACTTTAGGGTATGTGTGTGTGTGCATTGTGTGTTTGTGTGTGGCCTATATGGACCAAAGCAGCCACATGACCATGTGAGAGTATGTTGTGGGAGATGTAGTTTTGAGCTGTGTGTTTAACATCAAGCATCAGAGTGTAACCCAGTTAGAACCCCTTCTGAACCGTGATGAGAGACTGGAATATACAGACTGGAGTAAATAACTGGTTAGTTTGCTGGGAGGAGGGGGGGGGGAGAAGAGGAGAGAGAAAGAAAGAGATAGGGGAGAGAGAAAGAGAGAGGGAGAGAGAAAAGAGACAGAAGAGAGAGGAGAGAGGGGAGAAGAGAGAGGGGGAGAGAGGGGAGAGAGAGAGGGAGAAGAGGAGAGAGGGGAGAAGAGAGAGGAGAGAGGAGAGAGGGGAGAAGAGAGAGGAGAGAGGGGGGCCTCCCATGAGTTCCTCAGTCTGTTACACTCCTTTAATTAGTCCCTTTGGAATGCCCACCCCTTTCTACACATGACTGATCAGGCTGCCCGGAACGGTGTGTGTGTGAATGTGGTTATAGAATGTGTGTGGGGTGTGTGTACGTGTGTGAATGTGGTTATTGAATAGGTGTGTGTGTGTATGTGTGCATGTGTGTATTAAAGTATAAATATATATATATATATGTATGTGTGTATGCATGTGTGTATTGAATGTGTGCGTGTGCCTTGATACAGTTTGTGTGTTCCTTACTAAAATTTGCATTATGAACAAAGGCAGCTCATGTTTGAGGAGAGCGAGGGCTTTATATAATGAAATAATGATTTAACAATCTCTTTGATGTAATACCAGATATGGCTCCCATTGATCACAACATATTCAATGGAGTGCAAACACATGCACTCCAGATCAGGACACAAGCAGTGCACTATCCACCCTGGCAGAGGTCAACAGTGTTTACATCGCTCTGATCTCCAAAGTGGACGAAATCTAATCACATAAACACCGTCAAAGAGAAACATGTGTCACCAACCCATCCAGGTCTGCTGCAGAAGTAGGGAATAACAGAAGAGAAGGAAAGACAGACATGGAAAGCAAGGAACTGAGCCAGGGGAGGGAGGGAGGGAGGGGAGGGGAGGGAGGGAGGGAGGGAGGGAGGGAGGGAGAGGGAGGGAGGGAGGGAGGGAGGGAGGAGGGAGGGAGGGGGGAGGGAGGGAGGGAGGGAGGGAGGGAGGGAGGGAGGGGAGGGAGGGAGGGAGGGAAAAGACAAGTATAGACTAGAAGCAGGGAAACAATGACAGCAGTTGAGGACAGAGGGCTGATAGCAAGTTTAGGCTAGAGGAAGTTCCAGGTACAAGAACAGGAAGTGAGTATAGGAAAGAGGGGAAGGAGCTAGGGGGTAGGGATGGAAGGAGGGCATGGTTAGGACGCTCCAGTGCCATCTTCATATCAGATAGAAAATCTCATATTTGAGGCCATGGGCTCCCAACATGGCACCAGTTTTAGAGTTTAGAGAGCCGGTCTGTGCCAGGGGATGGCAGGGGAATGGGCCCAGGGCCAGGGATGGTGATGAAAGTGGAGTGGTTGGTGGGCCCCTAGTCTGGTCTGGTCTGGCATGGCATGGTTGCGCTGAGGATGGCATAGGGTTGTGTGAGACTGGAATGGGTTGCTCAGACATCCTCACCAATACTAATGAGAGAGGCAGACATGCACAGAAATACACACATACCCAAACCACACACACACTTACATACACAGACAAACACACACACACAAACAATCAGAAGTCATTTGGATCTAGAGGGATCATGAAAGAGAAAAGTAGAGAATGTGTGTGTGTGTGTGTGTGTTTGTGTGTACGGGGGGAACTGTTTGGCCAAAGAACATGAATATGGATTGAGGGATCACAATAGGATGCCCAGCTGTATAAGAAGTATGTGTGTGTGTATGTTTAAGGTAGGAGGTTGAGAGGGTTGGTTTTAGCTACTGTAGGGCTGTAGCTTTGGATTTCCAACCTAATTGCAACCTGGGTGATTTCAGCTTGATTAGACCACAGTAAGTCTGCAGCAAGCTAGAGGCACACTTCCAGAGGAGCAAGTGTGTGTGTGTGTGTGTGTGGTGTGTGTGTGTGTGTGTGCGTGTGTGTGTGTGTGTGTGATTAATGAAATCCACAATTTGGGCCTCTGTGGATGGATTCACTCCATGTGACCAGTGGAGAAAGCCAGCGGGGCTCAAATTAAGCCTCCAATTTAACACTGTATAGACCCTGCATTTGTGAGTTTGTGTGTGAGTGTGTGTGTGTGTGTGTGTGTGTGTGGTGTGTGTGTGTGTGTGTGTGTGTGTGTGTGTGTGTGTGTGTGCGTGCGAGTGTGTGTGTGTGTGTGAGTGTGTGTGAGTGTGTGTGAGGGTGCATGGGTGTGGCTCTGTGTGTGGCTACTCTGTTAGGAGCCCCCCCCACTCTCCCTCCCCCTCCTTCCACTCTTCTCTCCTCATTCTTTCAGCCTCTCTCTCCTCTCTTTCTTCGAGCCTCTTCATCATTTTCTGTACGAGGCCAGTGAAGTTCATTTTGTTAAATGTCAGACATTTCTTTCCCCTCAAGCTAGCTCTATCCTCCTACCCCCCCCACCAACACAGACACACACACACACACATACACACACACACACCTAGGGCCCTCAACAGTGCTCTTCAAACACAGTTCAAACTCAGGTGGTGTGTCAGAGAGGATCCATCAGGCATCCGCCCTCTACCTTCCCTGTCTCTCCTTCTGGCCCTTTTTCTCTCTTCTCTCTTTGTCTATTTCGTCCCGTTGTTCTAGCGCTTTCTACACACAGCAACGTGTGTGCAAGCTGCGTTGTCACGATCTACTGTGGTTAGTATTAACCCTCCATGGTAGGAGGCCAAGTTCGGTAGCA
>NC_090056.1:7659148-7661803 GCF_038355195.1 Osmerus mordax
AAAAGAGAGAGAGACAGGGATTTGTTCTGGAGAGGCTAGTTGGTTTAGTCCGGTTCAACTACTTAGCCAGCTTTAAAACCAGTGCCCTCTTTCTTTATACATCTCTTTTCCTCCTCCCTTCTTCGTTACCCTGCTCTCTCCTTCCCTTGCTGTTACCATTCTTTCCTCTTTGTCTCGTTGTACAACTCTCGCTCTCTCTCAGTTTTTAGCCTGTTTTAGCTGATCCAATCCATCTAATTTGCATGTATTTACATAAGTCCAAGCTTATGTCCCCTGCTAATGTAAGCCTCTTTATCCACTGTTATGTGGGCACATCTTATGAAACCCAACTCTGCCAACAGTGTTTGTGTGTACGTGTGTGTGTGCTTATCTAATGAGGGACTGTAGTGTAGAGGGCGGTTGTATGTGTGGGTGTATATGTGTATTTGTGTGTTGCCTATGTGTTGTGGCCATATCAATTTCTCATTGTGATGTTCATTTGGAATTGGAAATAGCACAATGTATATGTGTGTGTGTACGTGTTTATGTGTGCGTGTGTGTGTGTGTGTATGTGTGTAGGTGGTGCATTACCTGTTTCTATCACTGTGTATTTTATGTCTGCTCAATCCAATGTCAACAGCCATTCTGTCATCAATCTCAGCAGGCGAGCTATACTGTCAATACGAGTTAGCATCACCAGCACCATGCACACACACTGCTCAAGGTTACGAAATGACAAAGAGACAAATCAAAAAGGGAAATTGACATGGCTCGAACACATACAACACCGTATGTAAATGTGTACACACACACTAAAAATACATGTAAAATAAGCTCTGTAATACAACAGCTTCACAGTCTTTACCTTTCCTAGTGGCAACAAAAATCTCATTCCGTTTCTTGTATTCTTTTTATCTGCAGGAGAAACAACAAGGTTTAAGGTGCAATTGTGGTTGTACGAGGTTGTGTGTATGTGTGTGTGTGTGTGTGTGTCTGTGTGTGTGTGTGTGTGTGTGTTTGTGTGTGTGTGTTTTGTATCCCACCGTGGCTTGTTGTGAATGTGGTTTTCTACGTTTCTTATCAGAGGTGTGATCACAGAGAGCTAGTCTTCCCAAATGGAATCTATCCCTCTGTAAGCTCACGTAGAGTATGCACACACAGACACACACACCGCCCCATCTCTCCCCTCATGTGTTCCTCTGCTTCTGAGCATTGCATTCACTTTAATTCAATCTCCCCACATCCATACCAACGCACAAACATGCACCGCCAACAAGAGTGCAATTTAGTGCAATGGGAGGCGAGCATGGCTAGCTCATGAATATATAACCAGCCTGCTTCAGAAGTCCCAGTTGAAGCAGAGAGGCACTTCGCCCAGGGAGGAATAAGACAATTGCTGAGCTATAAAATTGAAAAAACAGAAAAATGCTGCAGTCCAAAAAAAGCCTTTCGAAGACATACAATATTCAGCTGGAGAAAGGCCGATATTTTGAGGATGTGTGTGTGTTTGTGTGTGTCAAAAGGGTAAACTTATAGCCATTAGTTCAAGGTAAGCAATAGACCCTCCAATTATGTCATGTTTATTATTTGATTCCATTCAATTCTTATCTTGGGTGCAGTTCTTGGCATAAGTGTAACCATAAGAGCAATTCTGTGTCCCAGTTAGCACACACACTAACACACACACACACACACACACAAACACACATACACACACATACACCCCCACTCACATACACTCACACAAACACACACAGACTGGAAGTTACATATTCTGCATTCCGGCACTGCTAATGATCAGGCAAACTGCCAACCTGCAGAAAGCCCATCCCGAACACGGCAAGCAGCAGCTTCTCTCCCACCTGGGGATTTTTCCTCCTCCCCATCCCTTTGTTTCTCTCTCCTCTCTCCCGCTCCCTCCATCTCCACTGTCTCCCATGGATGCCGCTTCAACTCTCCAGGGAGGTCTGTGACGCATGTCACTCTCACACACAGTAGTGTTTGGAACGTACACACACACACACACACACCTTCTTTCCGATCCACCGACACAAGTGTGTTTTAGCCCCCCTTGCCTGCTTACCATCTGGAAATACCTAATCAGTCTGTAAAAATAGCAACCCACAATCTATATCCCCCTCTCTGTAGTTCTTTCTCTCTTCCACATATGGGACCTGTGTATAGGGTAACTAATCACAGACACATTTGTGTCTGTGATTGCAGATGAAGAACATATGATTCAATTAACAACTTAAAGGAGAGTCCTGATTATTTAAAATGTTTCCTACAATTCATATTTAACACCTTTCCAATATTTGTTCTATTTTTTTATTACATTTACTGACTTGTGTTACTAAAAAGCATATAAAGAAATAGGGAAGGATTTACAGTCATAGGTGGTGAAACATTTAAAGAACAAATGCATACCCTGACACACATTTCAATGGACTCAATTATTCTGGAAGGTTACCCCAACAAAGGCAAGGTTTTGCAAGCAAGAGAACTTACTCTTTTAGTTCTAAAGATGAGAGGCAGACCTAACTAACTGCTGCAGAGGCTTACCCTCGACCAATCATAAGCTGTTTTACTGCGTGGTGGGTGTCACTGAGGCCGGGTCACCAGCCTCTGAAAGGTATCAGGAGCTTGCAGATGGGAGTGGGAGTGTGTCTGTGTGGT